>NC_051080.1:4843801-4853801 GCF_004664715.2 Peromyscus leucopus
CCTTAAAATATCTCTTTGTAATCCACACGGCTCTCAAAGGATCCAGGGGCCCTCGAGCCAAGAACAGAAAACTTAAGTGAGGTGCATTCTGCACTCCGGTATGAGCAAATCCCCACGGACATTTAGAGGCCTCTGGGCTCCCTGGGTGCTGACTGGCAGCCACCTCTCTTGGTCCCTTCCTGTCTTTCTAGTCACCTGGCTGCTCTGACAGGGGCCGAGCTGCCTTTCCCCCGGGGGGATGTGCATGTGGGACCAAGAGAGAGGAAATCAAGGAAGTGAGTCCTCTGGTCGGTCCTGTCCGGTGCTTCCCCAGCATCGACTCACTCGACCCTCTCCACCAGGGCCACAGACCCGGGGTGTGAATCTAAGACCCTCCCCGACCCAGCATCCCCGCGGCTGCAGGACACAGTCATTTTATAGTTGCTGTCAGCCAGGTAGTTCTCAGCCTAGCACCGGAAAACCCTTCCGGGTGAGGTCAAGGCGCTCCCCTGCCCACCCCACGGGGTGAAGCAGGCAGATCAGACCAGGACAATGCCAGCCACCTGACGGTTTCACCATGCCACGCAGGGCGCTAAACGGGTACTGGTTCATGGACCAGCCGCATCCAAACCACCCGTGGGCCGTTAGGAAACCAGATTGTGAAAATCAAGTCAGGCCAGGGCCTGGACAGTCTGACTGCTATAATTTCCCCAGGGAGTCTAATTAACAACCTGTCTGCGAACCACAGGAATTGATGACATCCTACTTAGATGCAGAGGTTTCAGCCCTTTCGAGTGCTTGAGAGCCTGGATCCCACTGTCCTTCACCGTGTGTGTGTGTGTGTGTGTGTGTGTGTGTGTGTGTGTGTGTGTGTGTGTGTGTGTGTGTGTGTAACTGGGGATCACGCCACAGCCAGGCTTTCATGCTTCCCTCTATCAGCTCAGTCCACAGCCCGTCTCCCCTGCCCTAGTGACTTGCTAACCTTGGCTGCTTCTCCTCAGGGAAGGGTGATCTGATCGGCTGTGAGCTGCCCCAGCGGGAGCAGGTGGTGAAGGCCAACGCCGACGTGAAGGGGCTGACGTACTGCGTCCTCCAGTGTCTGCAGCTGGCCGGGCTGCACGAGAGCCTCGCCCTGTACCCGGAGTTTGCCCCACGCTTTAGCCGTGGCCTCCGAGGGGAGCTCAGCTACAACCTGGGGGCTGGGGAGTCTCTGCAGAGGTGAGGGGCAGGGTGTGTGCGTGGAGGGGCTGGGGTGTCAGGGAGCAGAGGAAGTGAACAAAGCTGGGGGAGTAAAGAGGGAAGTGTGGGCTTGTGTGAAAGACACACACACTCACACACACACTCACACACACTCACACACACACACTCACACTCACACACACACTCTCACACACACTCACACACACACACTCACACACACACTCTCACACACACTCACACACACACACTCACACACACACACACACACACACACACACACACACACACACACACCGCCTCAGGGCAGGAATCCACACTCAGCCCTTTCACATCACTGTGTCAGTCCAAGCCACAGTGTAGTGGCACACCTCTCTCTCAAAGATTGATTGATTGATTTTCAAGACAGGGTTTCTCTGTGTAACTTTGGTGCCTGTCCTGGAACTCGCTCTGTAGACCAGGCTGACCTTGAACTCACAGAGATCTACCTGGCTCTGCTTTCTGAGTGCTGGGATTAAAGGCGTGCGCCACTGCCGCCCGGCTAAAGATTTATTTTTTATTTTAAGTACATGAGTACTCTGTCTTCATGCACACCAGAAGAGGGAATCAAATCCCATTACAGATGGTTGTGAGCCACCATGTGGGTGCAGGGAATTGAACTCAGGACCTCTGGAAGAGCAGCCAGTGCTCTTAACCTCTGAGCCATCTCTCGAGCCCAGGCACATTTCTTTAATTCCAGCACTCAGAAGGCAGAGAGGTGAATCTCTGTAAGATCAAGGCCAACCCAGTCTATGTAATGAGTTCCAGGACAGCCAGGGCTACATAATAAGAGACCCTGTCTTAAAAAACAAAACAAAACAAAACAAAAACAAGCCAGTCCAGCTTTGTCCTACCTGACATACTGGGCTCTGACCAGAACAAAGCCCACTGTGAGGGGAACCACGTGTGGTCACTACGCTGCAGAACCCTGTAAGCTGCAGATAGAGGGTGGTCAGAGACTGGCTTCGGCCCTGGAGCCCACCTCTGGATAGGGCCCTGTGGAGGCCCTTGCCCCTTCTCCTTAAACAGCATGTCCCCAGGGAGTATTAGTTCCTTTCCTGTTGACAAAACATGACCAGGGCAACTTACAGAAGGAAGGAGGGCTTGTCTGGGCTCACGGTTCTGGAGGGACCATGCAGCAAGCGTGGCGGAGGAGCAGGAAGCTCACGTCTTTACTCCAGACAGGAAGTGGAGTGAAGTGGAAGGTGTAGAGACCTTCCTTTTTCCTCTCAAAGCCCACCTACTTTCACCCATCAAAGCCACGCCTCCTAAACCTCACCCAAGGTGCCATCAGCCAGAGGGAGACCAGCTGCTCAAATGCCTGAGACTGTTGGGGCATCTCTCGCTTGAACCACCACAGAGGCCTCAGATTATCACTAGCACGCACTGTAGAGTCCTGTTAGTCGGAAGGACTATGTAGAGAGGCATTATATCCACATATGGGTGGAGTTTGGGGGTGATTTTCTCCGTGGCTTGGTGATTTCGTCATGGCAACAGTGCTGCTGGTCACTTCCGCCAGGCCATTTTCCTCTGCCTGGGTTCTTCCCTGGGCCTCGGTAGGTGGTGTTGAGTCCCTGTCCCCTCTGTCCCCAGGTGGACACCAGCTCCTTGAGCGGTGACAACACTCTCATGTCCACCCTGGAGGAGAAGGAGACGGACGGGGAGCAGGGACACACCGTCTCACCAGCCCCAGCGGATGAGCCCTCCAGTCCTCTGCTGTCCCCTGGCTGTACCTCCTCCTCCTCAGCTGCCAAACTGCTGTCCCCGCGTGGAACGGCACCCAGACCACGCCTAGGTGGCAGAGGGCGGCCAAGCAGGGCAGGGGTTCTGAAGCCCGAGGCCGGCCCCTCTGCTCATCCACGGACCCTCGATGGGCTGCGGCTGCCCCCCATGCCATGGAATGTACCCCCAGACCTGAGCCCCAGGTGAGCGGGCCCTGAACGTCACGGCAGGATTGCGGTGACCTGCAGGACAGAGGCACAGCTAGGCACCCCGTCCTGGGTGTCGGCCATTTTTAATTTTGAGACTGTGTGACCCAGGTTGTCCTCCACTGTGAGACCCTCCTGCCTCTGTCTCCTGAGTGCTGGGACTACGTATGTGCACCATGCCTGGCTTCATATTTTCATATTAAAAAAAGATTTTATTTTTAATGGGGGGAGGCAGGGGACTGTGCACATGAGTGCAGGTACCCACAGAGGCCAGCAGAGGGCATTGGGCCCCAGGTGGTCCTGTGAACTGTTGTATGTGAGTTCTCTGCATGAACAGAACAGGCTTTTAACTTCAGAGGCATCCCTCCAGCTCCCATCCTTCCATCTTCACCCACCCAGCCTTCAGGGCCAAGCCCATCTCCTCCGAGAAGCCTTCCCTGATTTCTGCCAAGCCACTACCCACTAGGGGGGTGGCTTACCCTGAACTCTTGCTGTTTTGTTACTCCAGTTTACTCTTCAGCTAAAATGCAAGCTCCGCCGGGCGGTGGTGGTGCACGCCTTTAATCCCAGCACTCGGGAGGCAGAGGCAGGAGGATCTCTGTGAGTTCGAGGCCAGCCTGGTCTCCAAAGCGAGTTCCAGGAAAGGCGCAAAGCTACACAGAGAAACCCTGTCTCGAAAAACCAAAAAAAAAAAAAAAAAAAAAAAAAAAAAAAAAAAAAATGCAAGCTCCTAGGAAAGGGGACTGTGTGCTAGCTTCTCAGGGTGTCCAGGTCCCCCAGCTAGCCCCGAGCTTCTGCAGCTGGTGAACACTGAACATCCCATCCCGACACCACGGTGGCTGCCCATCGTCTGATTTGTTGGTTTGTTGGGTCCATAGGGTCGTAGATGGCATTGAGGATGGCTGTGGCTCTGACCAGCACAAGTTCTCTTTCCGAGTGGGTCAGTCTGGCCCAGAATGTAGCAGCAGCCCCTCTCCGGGACAAGGTACTGGGCTGGGGGACAGAGAGTGTTGGTGGACACCCCGTTTTCCTCACAGATGTCAAGCACTGTGGTGTCTGAGCCTGGTCTTAGAGGAACTGGCAGGGGCAGCCTGCCTGGATGCCCTCACGGGCTGGGCTGGTGGTGACTGTGATGCATGACTTGGATGCCTGCCCTGCCAGCCTTCTAACAGTATAAACTCGGCCGGCGTCTGGGTCCTGCTTCCTGTCTGTAAAATGGGTTGTCGTGCATGTTAATTAGAGAATGTTCCCGACGCCCTTAGCACGTGTCTGCCTGATTGGGAGGAGAGAGGGCTGGAAAAGACAGGGTTGAAGCTGGCCTGGGTAAGACAGGCAGCCTGGAAAGTGGACAGAGGGACAGCACATCCTCTAGGACAGAATGAGAAACAGATGCAAAGAACAACTTCCAGCTAGACATAGTGGTGTATGTATGTATGTATGTATGTATGTATGTATGTATGTATGTATGTATGTATGTATGCATGCCAGCACTAGGGAGGTAGAGGCAGACGGAGCTCAGGACCAGCCTTGGCTTCATAGATCTGAGAGCTCCAAGACTCTATTTCATCCTGTCCCACACAGGGACAGTTTCCGGCAGGGAGGTGAGCGCTGGGCAGTGTTATGCAGGGCTGCTGGGAGGGTTTCCATGCTGCTGACAATTTAGGCAAAACTGAACAACTCGACCAAGGCCAGAAGGGAGCTGGGTGAGCCAGGTCAGTGTTCTCAGAGGCCAGGCCTGGATCCCACACCGTCCGTCTTTTAGCAGCTCTGGCTGATAACCCCATCCTCTCCACAGAGAGTGGCCTGCTCACCGTCCCCTCGGGGCCCAGTGAGACAAGGAGCGCGGACACGCTGGACAAGCTGCGGCAGGCGGTGGGTGGACGAGATGGGGAGATGGGAGCCGGGAGGGAAGGGCAGGCCGCGCTGAGATGGCTGCCCAACTGACCTTGTGACCTCTCCCCCGAAGGTGGTGGAGCTGTCCGAACAGGTGCTGCAGATGCGGGAGGGGCTGCAGTCACTCCGCCAGGCCGTGCACCTCATCTTGGCGCCCCAAGGGGAAGGCCAGTGTCCCGGGGCATCAGGAGAGGGGCCGTGCCCAGCCACTGCCTCTGGGCTCCTCCAGCCCCTGCGTGTGGACACCGGGGCACCCTCCTACTGCCTGCAGCCCCCCGCAGGTTCTGTCTTGAGTGGGACCTGGCCGCACCCTCGCCCAGGGCACCCTCCTCCCCTCATGGCACCCTGGCCATGGGGCCCCCCTGCATCTCAGAGCTCCCCTTGGCCTCGCGCCACAGCTTTATGGACCTCCACCTCAGACTCGGAGCCCCCTGGCTCTGGAGACCTCTGCTCTGAGCCGAGCACCCCAGCATCACCCCCTCCTTCTGAGGAAGGGGCTAGGACTGGGACCCCAGCACCTGTGAGCCAGGCTGAGGCTACCAGTACTGGAGAGCCCCCTCCGGGGTCAGGAAGCCGGGCCCTGCCCTGGGATCCCCACAGCCTAGAGATGGTGCTCATTGGCTGCCACGGTCCCGGCACAGTCCAGTGGAGCCAGGAAGAAGGCACAGGGGTCTGAGTGCTGTGGAGGTCGGGACTGCACTCACCCGCCACCTGGGCTCCGCCTCGCCTCACAGCTGCACACTGCCCGCTGGCTCAGGGCAGGGAGCCCGAGAAGGGGGGAAGCTTAGCCCAGCCTGAGGGTGAGCTGGAGCATCAGGCAGGCCCCAGACGAGGGAGGGGTCCACAGGTTCTGCTCCACTGACCTGCTTGTTCCCCTCCACCAGATGGGGGCAGAGGCCTGAGGACAAGGAGGGGTCTGCCATTCCTTGCATGTGCCTGTCTCCACCTGTCCTCATGTTTTTTATATTAAAAAACAAAAAATAAAAGAAACTACTTTGGAACGTGGTGCTTTTTATTTACAAAAAGAAAACCAAAAAGGAGGAGTCTAAAGCTGATCCAAGGAGACACAGGAGTGATGTGGCAATGGTGGGGCTCTGGCTCTGGGGAGGCACAGGGGTCCCAGCCTCTCCTGGCTTCCCCATGGTGATCCCACCTTGCCTCAAAGGCTCAAATCAATGGGCCAGCAGTTGGGCCTCCACCTCCCACTCTGGGTGGAAGGGTTCTCCAGGAGCCTGAGTTCCCAGCTCAAGGGAGCTGGAATGACAGGGGAAACTGAGGCCAGAGAATGCCCTGGTTTCTGCTACCCGGGCAAAATCACTGTGGTGTGATTTTGGCAGCCTCAGCCCGGATGAGGGCGATGAGGTCCTGGTTGATGAGGAAGACGAATCGCAGGCTGGCGATCTGGGCAGGAGAGAAGGACAGCTCAGTGCAGAGGTGGGACAGGACATCCATGGACTAGTTTATCACGCACCAGGTGACACACCCTGGCGTTCTCCATCCCCAACTCACCTCCACCACAGAGTTGTTGCTAAGCCGCCACTTGGAGCCACACAGCACAGGCCGGCCATCAATATAGATGGGCCGCCGGCCCTCATTGGCAATGAAGAAGTCACCATTGTTTTTCAGCTTGATGACACCTATAGAGACAGAAAGGGAAATTAACGACAAGATGGAGACAACTGAAGAGAGAGCTAAGTGCCCCTCCGCCTCCTGGGATGAGGACTGAAGGCGCTTGAGACCCCTGGGTAGAGCTCTCAAAGCACCAACTCCGTGAGCCTGCCTCACTAGTCCACGAGGGTTCTCTAGGCACACCACATGGCCCAGGGCTGGAAAGGCCAGTGAGAGGCTGGATGTCCCCCACTGTTCCCTGCTGGAGTGGCAGGAGGGTGTATACCTTGCTTTCGGGAGATCTTCCAGGCTGGACCTTCTAGAGACAGGTCCACGTCGATCTGGTTGTCCTTGGTTGCTCTGCCCAGCGTGATCTGGGAAAGTGGTGGAGGTGAGGGGCTGGCATAGGGAAGGAGGGCAGGAGCCCCACACAGGCCAGGGAGAGACGAGAAAACAAGGACTGGGTAGAGAAGGGACAACCGAGGAGGGAGCCTAGGCAGGGTGTCTTACCTCACGAGAGCGCATCAGGTAGCGCACCATGCGGCCCCGCAACACTGCCAGAGTCTGGCTGTCGAAGTCTGGAGAGCTCATGCCTGAGAGGAGAGCAGGGTCAGCAAAGCAGAAAAGACCAGCCCTGAGCTGGGGTGGGGAGACAGGGAATGGGCTTAGCATGCCCAGATAGGCAAGGAGAGGGCTCACCGGGACAGAGGATGCCGAGGAGGAGCCACCCCCCGGGGCCCAGGCTCCTCACCTGTGATGCTGTCCACTAGCACCTGCCACTTATGCAGCTCCTGCTCCAGCTGCCGGATCTCCCGTTTCTGGCGCCGGTCAGCCACCGTCAGCTCTGAGGGGAGGTGAAGAGACAGTGACGTCACCAGCCCCTTCAACTGGTCCCTCCAGTTCACAAGAGCTCCCAACCCCACTGTCCCCAGCAGGGCAGACTTACCATGCTCCAGGACTTCATCTCGCATGTCCCTGAGTGGTGAAAAGGATGAATCAGGCCTACTATCAGGCCCTAGGCCCGGCCCACTAGGGCTCCCCAGGCCCTTCAGCCAAGGGGCTCAGGAGTTGTTTACGCACCGGCCTAGCCCTGGGACTGGGGTAGGGAAAGGGGAAGGCAGTGAGCTGAAGCGGCCCCCAGAGGAGAGGGTGCAGCAGGGTGGCTGGGCCCAGCAGCGGCAACTGAAGCTGTGTCTGCTGGGCAGCCGGTGTGCCCGTCAAACTGGAGCCACCCCTCTCCAGGCACTCACTTGAGCTTACTGTCGTCAATCAGGTCCTCTGCGTCAGAGAAGTTTAGCACTTGGTCCCCCTTAGGCAGCGGCTGCACTGAACGAACAACAGAGGAGTGTGAATGTGGACTCCTGGTCCCCCGGCGGCCCACGACAGCCGGGGGAGCTGAGAGCCAGGGGCCAGGACAGACAGAGCCTTCTGGAGCCAGAGCCAGAGGGAACAGTCCCAAGTCGGGGGCTCTGACTTGACACAGGCACCCTGCCACCTAACTTGGGACAGAGGTGGTTCAAGACGAGGGACATGGGCTTGTGGGACATGGCAGGCTCACTCATGAAGTCTGAAACCCATGACGAGACGTGTGACTAACCTGCGGCTAAGGAAAGCGGCTGATCCTAGGGACACCCGGCTCTAAGCAACGAGAAACAAGTTCCCACACAGAGCCTCTTGGAGGAAAAAATTATATAACCTTAAGATAAGCTTTCAGTGAATAGAACCATTTCCAAAATGACAACAGAAGAAGCAGGGTCTGGTGGCACAAACCCAGAATCCCAGTTCTTGGGAGATGGAGGCAGGAGGTCAGCCTGGGCTGTGGAAAACCATGACTCAAAAAAAAAAAAAAAAAAAAATCTTGCTGGGCGGTGGTGGCGCACGCCTTTAATCCCAGCACTCAGGAGGCAGAGGCAGGTGGATCTCTGTGAGTTCAAGGCCAGCCTGGGCTACAGAGTGAGATCTAGGACAGGCACCAAAACTACACAGAGAGACCTGTCTTGACAAACAAAAGACAAGCTGGGTTTAAAACAATAAAAGTGAATGTCACATAGCAAATGTTCTCCGTGGGGATTCGGTGACGGGTAAGGCAGGCAGCAAGGCCCTGGGCCCACTAAAGCCAGTGGATGGACAGACGGATGGACCGACCATCTACCATCCTCCTGCAGGAGGCTGTGGTTTGGAACCAGAGCTGCAGGAGCACCAATGCAGTGAAGGGCTGACTGTCCCACGTGAGGAGCTATGGCGGAGAGTGCACGCTGCCGCAGGCGGTGGATTCGGGCAAGAAGAGTGTGCCTCCACCAGCCCCAGCCCCAGCCCCTGGGTCACCAGCCTCCCGCAGGCCTCCCGCAGCCTGTCCAGACGGCTGTCCTAGCACTTGACCCCAGAGAAGGGAGTTCGAGGATGAGGGGGGTGGCAGTAGACACTCCAGTCCTTGGGGAAGAAGAAAGATGAGGGCCCAGCTATGAAGTCCCACTGGGGAGTCCTCGGCCTAAGCCCCCCCGACAACACAGACTCCCTGTCCACGAACAAGGCGCTGGAGCGGGGTGCAGATGCTGACAGGGCAACTTTAAAGGAGTCCTTTTGTCGGTCCCAACACGGGGAAGAGTGAGCAGAGACGACACTCCTGGTTTGCTCCAGTTTTAATGCTACCTATAAATAACACGCTAACATCTTGTTTATGTGATGGCAAAAGATGTCAAGAAAAGACAGAAGACCCTAGAACAAGAAGTAGTAATAGCTGCTGTTTAGACTTGTGGCCCGGGAGGCCAAGCAAGCTGGCTTCCTTCCCATGATGCCAAAGGCCCTGCCGCTCTCTAAGGAGCAGGTTCAGTGCTGCTGTTTTTCTGCAAGCTGAGGTGAAGAGGACACTGGCAGGCACCTGTGGCTCTAACACAGGAGGACACTGTGCCCTCGGCACCTCACACACGCTGGCTGCTCACGCTGCAGCTCCCGGGGTGTTACCTGTCTGATCCTCGAGTAGGTAATACTGCTTCATGAGCTGCCAGTGGGCCTGCAGAGACTTGGCCGTACGCGCCAGGTAGAAGGCATCGGGGTGTCTGTGCAACAAGTCCTGGAAGGTCTCCAAGGTGGGCTGGCTGGTCTGGAGACGAGAAATAGGCTCTTCACGCCAGGGTTTCTCATCCCACCCCACTGCTGTCCCCAAACCCTCCAAAGGAACTGGAAGAAGCAAGGGTCACCCAGGGGGCCAGGCATGGTTTCTCCCAAGACCCATCACAAAGGCCCTACAGATGTGTTCATCTGCATGTGTGTGCAGACCACAGACGGGGCAGGCAAGACTCCCTGCTGGTGGTTTTCCAAGTGGTCCAGCTCGTACCCTGTCCAGGTCCCCAACCTTA
>NC_051080.1:4854301-4876057 GCF_004664715.2 Peromyscus leucopus
GGATAGAGCCGTGGGAGTGGACTGAACTCCCAGCATTCCCAGAGGGCAATGAGACCTCGGACCAGGGTCGAATGCCAGCTCTGTGGCCTGGAAAGCCTGGCCCAGCCCTTGGAGGGGGCTTTGCCTGGGGCTCGCCATCAGGCATGCTGTGGGGAAAGGGGCCAGGTGAGGCTGTGCGCAGCACCCTTAGTTAGCGGGGAAGGGGGCCTCCCTAGACACAGGCAGAGTTTGTTGGCTCAGAAACACTGATTCGACAACCGCAACTTTGTTTCAACTAGCCTGTTTGGACAAGATTCCCATCCCAGGACATCAAACACAGCCCAGCACAGGCCACTCTGTCAGACAGAGTGGGACTCGGTGGACGCAGGAGGGGTTGGGGGTGTCGCAGCCCCGCCAGGGCCAGAGGTACCCAGTGTCCAAGCCTCGGCGTCTAAATCCACACGAATAGCACCCACCTCTCTCCTTCCAGTTGTCAGGGCCTCCTCGGTTCTTGGTGTCGCTGATGTCCTTGTGAGAGACCAGGAAGAGGGCCACCTCCCCCTTCTCGTTTTTTATAGGTATCACATCCAGGAGACACCAGAATGGAAGCCCTAGGCAGCCAGAGAGAGACTTGACCACCTTCCGTTCTCAACCCTCCTAAGGCGACAACAGAGCTTCCTGGAGAGGGAGCAGCTGTGTGGCTTCATTGAGGACAAGGCTTGGGAGAGGGGGCAACCGAGAGCAGACAGGACCGCCAGACACGCTGAGATGGGGGTGCTTCCCCCCCACTTCTGAATATGAGAAACTCAAGTAAGTGGATGCTGAGAGCAGGTCAAGGATGATGATGGGGAGGAGGCAGGACAAGGAAAGGCAGAGTGGAGTGGGTGCCCAGCCCACCGAGGTGACACTGACGGTGAGGCAAATTGGTACCATGGTGCTTACCGCTCTTCCGGTACAGGATCAGTTCAGCCTTGAATTCTTTGTGTTCATCGAGGGCCTTGCGGATCTGTTGGCGGACCAGCTCACTGGTGTCTGGTCCATAGAGGAAGGAGCAGGCACAGCCCCGCTGCATGACCTCAGCCCTGGAGAAGCCCGTGAGGTCACAGAAGCCATCAGAGCAGTAGACCACAGGGAAAAGCCCTGCCACCTGGGCGTTGCCCAGCACGAAGTTACTGTCTGCAAGAGAACACCTCTCAGAGGAAAGCGTGAACTGAAGGGCACCTTCACCTACCAGCCTCGCTTTTCAAAATACCCGCAAAAACCACCAAAGGGTGGGTTTTATCATACCCCAGGGGTGCTGTGCGTACTGACTGGCCAAGACCTGTTTATGAATGAGACTTAAGCATCATCTGTGCGTCAGTATCCTCAAGGGTCAACTCCCGGCTGAATGTGTATGTGTGTTTGAAGATGAGCACATGTCGATGCAGATTGTTAAATGCAGTCCTGCATGGGCCTTGTACCTTGGGGAGTGTGTCCTGAGCAGTTTGAATAAGGGGTGGGGTTAGGGAGTTCCCAAAGACTGCACCTGCTCTAGGCACCACCTCTCTTCCTGCCAGGCTCACCCACCCATTGGATAAGCAGGTTGGCTGTATGGCTCCTCCCCATGGAGACCCACTGGATCCGGGAATCTGTCCAGGCCACTGTCCAGCCTAGGCTGTATTTGCACCCTCCCTGCATGCCCTGGCTCAGGAACTAGTGAATGCAATCAAGAATGGGGGGTGTATGCATAGTGATTGAACAGAGCCTGGAGCCAAGCATGTATTGGGGGAATCAGAGGTGCTGAATCAGCAGGCTTCAAGCCCAAAACAGATGGAGACGTCTGGGGTGGGGGGAGGGAGAGCTCAGTGATGAGTTCCTACCGGCTGTCTACAACGGGAATGAGGATGCTAGTTAGGACTGGGAAGCCCCACGGGCAGTGAGAGTGGGGAGGGACCCTGTTTTTGTTTCCCTGTGTTCAGAGCCCAGGAACCCAGAATCTGGGAGCTCAAGTTGCCTTTTCCAAACTTCCCTAGTCCTGATGGGAGTCCCCAAGCTCGTCTTTGGGGCTGGTGGGCATTCCAAACGATGTGTTTAGGCTGTGCGTTGGGCTTGCACACACAGTATCTGCTGAATCCCGCCTACTCTATCTTGCTTTGCAAATCTTATTTCTAAATCTGGGTTTTGAGTCCTCTGCGCTGTCCACCGGCCCTGGTTCTGCACTTCACCCGACTCGGCCCTTGCAACAGCGCCAGGTCTGAGGAGGAGATGGGCTATCGACTCATCCCGAGCCCCCCCGCACCTAGGAACATCTATCTGCTAGCAGTGTTGACCCTGAAAACCTCCGGGAAACCTTCAGTGACTGGAAGGAAGGAGAGGATGGCCCCAGCTTCAAGAGGGGCGAGGGAGAGGGGAGGCCGGTGGGCGCCGAGCAGCAGGTGGCAGTTCGGACAGCGGACTACTCCCCGGAAGCTAGGGGGCTAGGGCCTGACTCACGCGTCCCGTCGAAGCGCGTGGCGATGGTGTCCAGGAAGGTGTTCTGCGGCGCCAGGAGCCCCCGCATGGCCGGCATCTTAGGCGGCGGTGGCCGCCCGCCCCATCCCTCCGGGGCGCGGGGACTCAGCGCCGGGGGAGGGCGCCTGGCTCGGCCGCCCCCCGCCGGGCCCCGCGCCCCCTAGAGTAGCCGTCGGGGGGCAATGCCCGGCCCAGGCTCGCAGGCCCCACCAGCGGCTGGCGCGCGAGGGGGCGTCCGCGCCGTCGGGGCTGGGCGCATGGCGCGCGCGACCCCTCGCCGCCGCCGCCCACGGATTCCGGGCTGCAGGCCCCGCGGCCACCGCGCACTCGGCACCTTCCGTCCGCCCGCGGCTCCCGTTTCGGCTGGCGGGGGGGCTCCCGCTCGGGCTCGGCTCGGCGCCGGGTCCCCGCAGCTCCCTCCGTCTGTCGGGGAGAAGCGGCAGCCTACCTCCCGCACCGCCGCCTGCACCGGGGTAACCATGGAGACGGGGCACACCCAGTCAGGGCCGCCTCCTTAAAGAGACAGGCCTCCCGCGGAGGGATCCCCCTCCCCTAGGGACCTCGGTGGGGGCAGGGAAGGCTGCCGCCCCCTAGCACTGCCTCGCTCCCCGAGGCGAGAGCCACCGCCGGGTGGGCTCAGACTGACAGCCTCGGGCGCAGCCTGGGGCTGCTCTTCTCCTCCAGAGGGACCAGAGGAGAACTTGGGGGCGTGTGCGTGTGCGTGTGCATGTGTGTGTGTTGTAGATGTGCTTCGGAACGAGAAAAAAATGTCACGAGGAAGGGAACTGGCGACCTGGCGGTGGGGCAGGTCCAGTAGTTGGAGGTTTGGACTCCTGAGGAGCAGAGTACTCCGAAAGGAGGTGCTTCTGAACCCGGCTTCCAGCAGTCAAGCTTCCCCCACCCTGCCCCGACTCAGCTTGACCCCTGAAAAGTGCAGGCAGGTGCTGAGGAACCCCGAGGGTGGGGAGCCCCAGGAGTGAAGTCCAGACGCCTTGGGCGAGACCCCGGAGCGCAGAGGGCGCACTGGACAGGAGAACCTCAAGCCCTCCCGCTCGCCCCTCGCCTTCTCGCAAGTTTCTGTCGCCGGTCCCCAGGCTGCACGAGGGTCGGAGACCGCTCGAGGTCGAACCCTAGCGGAAACTCCCCACCCCCACCCCTGTGTGTGCTCGCCTTGGCCCCCCACCCCCACCCCCTTCAGTCGCAGAGCTCGGTTGTCCCGGGAGTCCGCACCTCCAGCGAGGGGGCGGAGAGCAGGGGCGGACGGCCGTCTCCTGTCCCCGCGCGCCGCGACCGTCCCCGTGGCCTCTCCTGCCAGCGCCGCTCCTCCTCCCTCCTACGATTTGCCAGTGAGCGCGGCTGCCGCCCGCGCCCAGAGGAGCCGCCGGGGCCGAAACGGCAATTTGCTCTCCGATGGGTGAAGCCAGAGCTCAGCGCTGCTCCCCTGGAGGGGACACACCCACTGTCACCAGCGTCGGAAAGAGGAGTGTGCCCTGTTCCAACGACCCGTCAGCAGCCCGCAAAGGCTGAGCTCAAGGCACCTGTATTTAAATGAGCAGGCGCTTTGGGAAGAAAGGGAGGAAACGGTCCCCTCCCCCAGGCCGCTGCACCCTGGAATCCGGCTCCCCGGAGCGGGGGCGAGCCTAAAAAGTCCGTAGATCATGTCCCCCGCTCCTGATGGGCCCGGGGCTAAAGAATAACCAGGGGCTAGTCAGCGTTCTGCTAACCATTTTTAGAGGGACATTTTTTAGCTCACTTTAATCCACGGCGAGGCTGTTGATAAACGCACCCCCTATCTGGGGGACTAGGCTAGCCAGCTTCAAGTACGCCCTGCTGCTTGCTGTCCGCCAGATTTTCTAAAGGCAGCTTTACTAGCCTTGCTGTGGTTCAGTTCTCTTTTTAATCTGTGAAATGGGAACGACAATAACTACCCCCGGGGTTCCGAGGAAGAAATAAGGGGACATGTATAAAAGACCCAGGACAGTGTGACACTGCTTCATGCAAATGTTTATTGTCTGATGTGGAGTCTCAGAGGACCCCTGAGCACAGTCAGTTCCCAAAGGGAGAAGAAGGAAGGAAGGAAGGAAGGAAGGAAGGAAGGAAGGAAGGAAGGAAGGAAGGAAGGAAGGAAGGAAGGAAGGAAGGAAGGAAGGAAGGAAGGAAGGAAGGAAGGAGGACAAGGTCAAGGTTCCATCCCTGACGATCTCTCCCCAGTCCCAAGTCCAGATCCTGTCTCCAGAATAGCTGAGGCTGTGTGTACACACAGCACGGGTCATTTGGGGTGGTCAGGGCCAAGTCATTCCTGTGAGGTCAAAAGCTGTTCAGACTCTCAGGCTTCCAGCCCCCGCCCCCACCGGGCTGACCTGGGCTGGCGTGGGGCGGTCAGTGAAGCCAGAGACATTGGATTAGAACGGGCAAGGTAGATTGGATGGGAATTGTAGAGGGTCCCATTTCCTGAGGCAAGCACCGCTAAATCCGTTACTTGGATCCCCCTGTTAATCCTAATGCTTAGACGCAGTTTGTCTGCCGCTGGGGTGTGCAGATAAACACACTGAAGCCCTGGGGTTGCAGACCTAGTCTAAGACGCACTGCCTACATGAGCACCATGCCTGGGTCACTGTTTTGGTAAGCCTGGTCCCATTTCCAGGAGATATGCACCGGATGTTACAACCACTTTTTTTTTTTTTTTTTTTTTTTTTGCTTGTTTGTTTTGTTTTGTTTTTTGAGATAGGGTTTCTCTGTGCAACAGCCCTGGCTGTCCTGGCACTCACTCTGTAGACCAGGCTGGCCTCGATCTCCCTGCCTCTGCCTCCCGAGTGAGTGCTGGGATTAAAGGTGTGCGCCACCATCACCCTGCTGACCACTCTTATCCCAGAATGAAACTGCAGTCCGGTGTGCCTTTCATTCCTTCAAGGCCTCAACATGTCTATGCACATGTAAGGGGTGGGTGGGTCTTTCCCTGGCCTTTCTGTTTAAAGGATGCCCTGGGATAGGGCGTATGCTCTTCTTTCCACCTCTACTGGCCTCTCCAATGGGCGCAGGTCTGGCATTTATTTGTTTATATAGGTTTCCTCGGCTCTTAGTGATTAATTCCCTACCCCCTCCTTCCACCATCCCTAAGACACACTTACTCACACATGAAGGGACGGGGACCTGTGGTTAGGAGCCAGTGAGGAGGAGGCTGCGCTGTTGAAAATGGAAGAGCATCAGGTCACAGCACAGTTTTCCTCACTGAGCTCTTCCCCCTTCTCTCCCCCACCCTGGACTCATTCTGGGCTCTGCTGGGAAGGTTTGGGGAGGGGATCTAGGCTGAGGGGGAGCCCTACTCAGAGACAGCTCAAAACCTTTGTCAACAAGAAGAAACTCCGAGCGGCCGTGGGAGGCCCGTGGGAGTATTATCTACAAAAAGGAACAAGGAGAGAGAGAGCAGAGAGGAGCCGAGTAAGGGAAAACTGTTCAAGACACAAAAGACGAGAAAGCCCTCCTCCCAGCCCCAGAGCGCAGGCGGAGTCAGACACTGTGCAGGGGGCGGGAACAGGTGGCTGTCGAGGAACAGGGCCCCAGGACTCCTCCTGTCTTCCCACTCCTTTCAGGAGGTCCCCCGACCTGACGCATCCTGGCTCCCGGCCATTGCATCCAGGCATTGCTCCAGCTCTGAGGTTATGCAGTGGGAAGGTCAGGGTTCAAACTCTAACTGTGCCATGAACCAGCAGGACCTGGGGTGGGAGGGGGAGGGGGTCCTTGTAAGATGATCCTTATAAGGAACGTTGTAAGGGCAGGGGAGGTAACTAAGGTTGGTAGAGTACCTGCTTTGCACGCATGAAGTCCTGCATTCCATCCCCAGTACTGCACAGACTGGCTATGGCGGCACATGCCTATAATCCCAGCACTTGTGGAGGCAGGGGCATCATAAGCTCAAGGTCACCCCTCCTATATATAGAGAAGTTGAGGCCAACCTGGCTACATGAGACCCCGTCTCAACAAAGGAAGTCTAGTTATATAGATCCTTTGCACGTGGTGCTGAGACCATGGACATGAACTCAGGCTGGTGGAAGGATCCTCATTCACACAGACACTGAAGTCCTTGAGACCACTGGATCTTGGCCACCCTTCAGTTGCTTTTAGAGCGAGCGTTCCTTCTCTTAGATGGAGGATCTAGCTAGAGTACAGTAAGTTGTCAACAAGGAATCCTAGAAGGTCCATGATTTAGAGAACTAATAGAGATCACAGGCTGCTATGTAGAGCCAGACAGTGGTTTGGCCCCGAGCCATGGTCCCAGAGTATCTTTCAGGAAACAGCCTATGGGAGCGGGGTGGGGGGTGATGTGTTCGTTCTGATGGGTAGTCTGCTGGTGACCTATAGAGTGCCCCAGGAAGACAGCCCTTGACTGCAGCTCCCCAGGGGGATACCCGGTCTCTGAGAAACCCTCATTTCCCAAACTCTGTGTTCTGGAAGCAACAGCCTCAAGGTCTGTTTAAAACCTGGTTAGAGAGAAAGCCTAAGCCGAGGAGACATAGAAGGAGACCTGACGTTTGCTTGAGGAGTCGGGAGTGGGCGGCATTTGTTCCCGCTGTTTTGACGGCAGTGAAGGGGCGGGTGGGCAGAGCCGGTGTGCTGACGATGGTGGGTGAGTTTCCCCATCCAGAAACGTCTTCGGATAGGCTTGCCTCGTTATCATAAAATTCCCTCATCACCCGTATGGAAATAACATTCCTTGGGGAGTTCTGACCTGAGAGTCATTCCTGCAGGCTGCAGTGACTGTCTCCTGAGCTCAGCTCTGCATCCGACCTGTACCACCCACACAACCCAGAAGCTGGGCCAGGGTGCTGTCCTGGCAGAGGCAAATGGAGGGCAGAGCCTACACCCATCTGGAAGGATGGCCTCGAGGAGACAGTGGACAGTGGTGTTTTTCTGATTCCCTATTTTTGAAAGGGGCTTTAGTAGAGTGGGGAGACAGAAGCTGAGGATTGGTGAGTGGGTAATCAGCTCATCACAAGCCATCTGAGACACCCAGGGCGCTGTTCGGCAGCACCCTGGCTCAATGTGCCTAAAGTACTCACAACTCTGTCCACATCACAATTCCAGGACGGGTTTGGAGATGTTTTATTATGGTGTCCAAAGGGCAGCTACCAAGTTATGAAAAGGTAAAAAAACCAAGTCCGGGTTCTCTCTACTTTCCCCTACTGGCTGCCAGGCAGGGTTTTGCTGGTTGGGGGAAAAGGTGAAGCCATTTTCTTTGCCTTCAGAACTCAGTGGGGTGCCTAGGACACGGCAGGTATCCAGTGTGCCCAAGTGGCTTCATCAGAACCTTGATGTTTCACAGCTCACTCTTCTGGCTACCAACATCATTTGCTCCCCGAACTTAACTGGAAACGGTGGCCTCCCAACAGGGCCCGCTTTAGACACCTGTTCCTTCCAGGAAGCATGCTGCCACATTGACAAAGTCCTCACCAAAGAGGCTGCCCCCTGCAAACCAGACAAACCAAGCCCTTGCTTTTGGTAGGCCAGGCGAGTTTCCGCAGATCACTGCTCTATCGGCCTTTCCCAAAAACTCACAGGCTAGCTGGCAGGCTGGTGGCTGTGCATCTCAGACATGCTAGGTCACATCCAAGCTCAAAAATGGTTTACACTACCCCCTTCCATATTTACAAGACTGTGTCCTCACCGGAGAACATCCACAGATCTAGTTCTAGCCCGGGCGGGACCCAGAGGTCCTGGCAGCACTTCCTGTCACCCTGTGCACAGCGATGTCATGACCTTTACCCCTGCCTTGCTCTGCATTGCATCTGTGTGCCTCAGCTGCCTCCCAGCCCCCAGCCAACCAGTTTATGGGCTTCTAGGGAGACTGGGACTATGGCTGTGTGTTGCTGTGCACACGGTGTGCACATACATGTGGAAGTCAGCCTCAGGCGTTGTCCCTCAGGTTCCTTGGCTTGAGACAAGGTCTCTCACTGACCTGGAACTTGACAAGTAGGCCTGGCTGGTTGGCCAGTGAGCCCCAGGGGTCTGCCTGTCTGTCTGCCTCCTCCACGCTATCACCCCTGGCACTTTGACACAGGTTCTGGGGATTAAACTCCGGCAAACCTTTCACTGACTGAGCTGCGGCCCCAACATTGCAAGCATTTGTTTTGTTTGAAGAAAAGCCTGCACAATTCAGAAATGTGACGGAAAGTGGGCTACCCAAGAAACAGTTGGCCCCTTCCACGGAGGCATTCTGAGGTTTCTAGTAAACTCGTGTACAGATCTTCTCCGCTAAAACGAGGGGATGGCACAAACGCAAGCCGGGGACCTCACTCCACACCGGTACTTATGAGCCCACCTGAACATCCCGTTCCTCCCACGGCCACACAGTGTTCCACCGCATGAACCCGCGTAATGAGCTTAACCGGTTCCTGGTGATGGTTCTCAGGGTTTGTGTAGGTTGTTTTCTATGCATGAGCGTTGCTCCAGTGACCACTTGATGACACAGGAATCAGTTCTCACTTGTGAGGTCACATCCGAAGGACAGATGACTAAAAACTGGCAGGTCACACAGTTCTTGACAGACTTCTCCTGAGACAACTCCCTGTTCCACAGCCCAAGCTGACATCAAACCTGCCACGCTCCCGCTTTCCCAGTGATGGGACAGTGGGCGTGTACCACTGTGCCCAGCTGGCGTCTCTCCCGGTGACAGTGGTCCAGATGCACACCCTCACCACTAACGTGCGTGTGTGTGTGCGTGCGTGCGTGCGTGCTCGCACAGAGGCTGAGCTGTAAGCTAAGGAGACAGGCAACTAGAGGAGTCTGGGTGGAGGCACACGCTTGTACTCCCAACACTCGGGAGACAGAGGCAGGCAGAGCTCTAGGAATTCAAAGCCAGCAGCGTCTACATAGTGAGCTCCATTGAGAGGTCTTGTCTCAAAAAACCAAGGTGAATGCCACCTGAGGAACACCCACGGCTGATCTCTGACCTCTACATGTGTACACATGAGCACACACACAAATCTACCCCCCCAAAAAAAGACCCCCAAACACCTACATGTTTTAATTATTTTAAATTTTGTTTGTTGTTTTTGAGACGGGTCTCATTATAAAGCCCAGGCTGGTCTTGAGGTGGTCTTTTTTTGGGGGTGGGGGGGTGAACTGTAAGGTCTTCTGTGGCTTTAGATCCAGTGCCTCACTATGTAGCTGAGGACAACCTTGAACTTCTGACCTTCCTTCCTGCACCTCCTAAGTACTGGCATTACAGCGGGATGCTATCAGGCTTGACTTAATGCCCCCCCCCCCTCGATTTGCTTTTTTCAGACAGGCTGAAAAAAGTAGATGATCTGGCTGTAAGTAGATCTCACTAAGTAGATCTGGCCGTCCTGGAACTCACTGTGGCCTTGAACTCAAGAGATCTACCTGCCTTCCACTCCCAGTGGTGGGATTAAAGGTATGCATCAACATGCCAAGCTTTTGTGCTTTTTCTTAAAAACAAAATAGTTAAAAAGCAAAGGCAATAAAAATAAGTTGTGTAAATGCAGTTATACAAAAAAGGAAAACAGTTATTGCCATGTTTGTTCTTTTAAAAGTTCCAAAATGGGCAGGCAGTGATGGTGTACGATTTTAATCATGGCACTCGGGAGGCAGAGGCAGGAGGATTTCTATGAGCTCAAGGCCAGCCTGGTCTACAAAGAGTTCCAGGACAGCCAGGGCTTCAGAGAGAAACTGTCTCGGAAACAAAGTTCTAGCGTGGCTTGGGAGAGAGCTCTGTCATTAAGCAGAAGGACTTGAGTTCGATCCCCAGAACTCAAGTGAAAAATCCAGGTATGGTGGCTTACACTGGGAAGGTAAGAATCAGATGGCTCCCTGGGCCTCACTAGAAGGTTATCTTTGCCTAATAGCTCCAGACCAGTGAGAGACTCTCTTTCCAAACATTAAGGTGGGGTGTGTGGTGGGGGGTTGCAGGGATGGCTCAGAGCTTAAGAGTGCTTGCTGATCTTACAGAGGTCTGGAGTGGGTTTCTACCACTCACCCTGGGCAATGTGCAACTCCAGGAACTCCAGCTCCAGGTGAGGGTGAAGCAAGATGCCCTCTGCAATACCTGCGCGTGCATGTGCATGCGTACGAACATCTTTAAAAAAAGCATTAAAAATTTTAAAAACAAAAAAGGCTTTTGGTCAGTGTATGAGAATCAACACCTGAGGCTGACCCCTGACCTCACACACAAAACACATGCATATACATACATACACACCAGTCTTCGGAGACTATGTAAGAAACTCATCAATGACCTCTCCTCAGATTAGGATAAGGTGGAAGTGGACTTTTTTCCTCTTTTTATCATATGTCTTTTTGGTTTGCTGCTAGGGTCTGAACCCAGGGTCTTGCTTGTGACAGGCCAGCATTCTTCCATGGAGCTACACTCCTTATCACTAAAGCACTGCCCCGTGAAAGTTCTTTGAGAAGGGTCTTAGTCCTCAACTACTTAGTCCTGGCTGGCCTAGCACTTCCTATGTAAACCAGGCTGGCTTTGAGTCTTTGGTGACCAGACTCCCAAGTGCGAGGATTATAGGCATTCACTGCCATGTCCACACCACGTATGTATGTATGTATGTATGTGTACATACATACTCTGTGTGTGGAATATGCATGTGCACAGAGGCCGAAGGATGATGTCAGAAGTTATCTTCTATCAGTTCACATCCTTTTATGTGTTTTGCCTGCATGTATGTATGTGTACCACATATGTAACTGGAGTCACAGATGGTTGTGAAACATGTGAGTTCCGGGACTTGAACCCGAGTCCTCCAAGCAAAAAGGACTCTTGACTGTTAGGCCAACTCTCCAGTCCCTTGTTTTTTAAGATTATATTTTTATTATGTGTGCTGGTGGCTATGGAGCCAGAAGAGAATGTTGGCTCCTCTGGAGCTGGAGTGACAGGTGGTTGTGAACCACCCAACATGGGAATCCAACCCAGGTCCTCTGAAGAACAGCAATCTCTGCCCCCTCACTGAACCTGGCCTACTGACTGGCTGGAATCCCTGGGATCCACCTGTCATTGCTCCCCAGCTCTGGGGTTCCAGGCATGCATTGCAGTGTCTGGCTGGGGATCCGAACTCAGGTCCACATGCTTGCAGGATGATCACTGTACCAACTGACCCATTTCTCCAGAGCCCCATATTTGTTCAAGAGCTAAAATTGCTGCTCGGCACAGTGGCACCTGTCTGTGGTCTCAGCTGCTCCGCGGGCCAAGGCACGCACATCACAAGCACAAGGCCTGCCAGGGCAGCTTAGGAAACTCCCCAAGTCTTCAAAGGGAGCTGAAGGTACATACTTCAGTGGTGAACACTTGCCTACACGTGAGGCCTTGGGTTAACCCCTAAGTTAAAAAACTAACCAAACAAGGGGGAGATGGCTGGAGAGGTGGCTCAGAGGTTAAGAGCACTGGCTGATTTTCCAGAGGTCCTGAGTTCAATTCCCAGCAACCACAGGGTGGCTCACAACCATCTGTAATGAGATCTGGTGACCTTTTCAGGCCTGCAGGCATACATGCGGGCAGAACACTGTACACATGAAAAAGAAAACAAAATCAGGGAGGGATTCTCTCTCAGTCCTTCGGGTCATTTTAGTCTCTGGGTTCCTGTAGTATAAAGCAGATCATCAGGAAAGGAGGGTTCTCCTGAGCCTGGGAGGTGCAGCGGTCAGTCCTTGGAAAATGATGTCTACGGGACCCATGACTGCCATTTTCTTGACTACAAGTCAGTCTCATTATCAGCATCTCCCTCGCCCTCCTCCCCTCCTCCTCTCCCTCCCCGCCATCCTGAACTCCGGCAGCTCAGCCCCTGAGAGGCAGGGAGGCCCTGAGGCAGCAGAACCCAGGCTTGGGGGACACAGGCTGGAGGAAGGACGCTGCTCTCACCAGACAGGGGTGAGGTAGTGGACGCATCTGGCACCAGCGCCACCTGCTCCTCGCAGGAGCTCAATTACACCGTTATTCACTGCTCCCGTCAAGGGGCGGGGTTGGCGAGGGGCACCACCGTTAACCTTCAGCTGCCCGGCAGAGCGGCTGGCAGCTGTGGGGTCTCTGCTCTCAAAGTCAGTACTCCTCGCCAAGGAGCCTTTCCTACAGGGAACAGCTGCACTTGCTCATTCTGGCTTCCACGGTTCAATCTGGTTCTAAAACTAGGCACCAAGGGACAACTGACTTGGGAATCATCGTCATTTAAGCCCAGAACAAACTGTCTGAGTGACTTCTCCCCGAGAGGCTCGGAGAGAGATGCTGAAGTCACTTGCCGCTGTGAAACACAGAACATGGATGAGGTTGCTTTTATTTATTCTCCTATAAAGAGGACCGCACCGACTGTGCTGGGTAACCTCAGGTTAACACTAATCATGACTAGAGACTGGGTCCTAACCGGATTCGGGGAAGAGGAAACAACAAAAACCTCCAAACACTCAAACAAAGAAAAACCATTTTTTTCTTTTAAGAACTTCAAATGCTACTTTCCCGTCGACTTCCTTAGACTGGGCTGCAGCCCGAGGGGAGAGGAGCCAAGGCTTTGGGCATGTTGAAGACACTGCAGTTTAGGGTACAGTGCCAAGCACGGGACTGAAACCGGTTTGCGTCGGATCTCAGGCACATTCCAAACAGAGGCAGCTTCTCAAGCGTCCCTAGCGTTCTCCCCTCTTCACAAACTCACGTCGATTTCCCTTTTCTGGCTGATGCAGTATAAAGTCCCCTCCTCGCTGCCCCTGCTCAGGTGACATTGCGGGGGAGCCTGGCAGCACCTGTGGCATCTGCTTCGCATGGAGAGGTGACAGACTAGTGCTGACATCCTCCTAAGACAGCCTCTGGGGTGGGCGTGCGGAGTAAGGCTCTTCAGGCAGCTGGAAGACAGGCGTACTGGAGAAAGACCGCTTACCCCTGGGAAACCGACAGCAGTTCTCCTGGGTCCTGGTGAAATGGCCTAACGAGTCAGTCCACATCACCAGGAAAGACCAAGGAAAAACAGCTTTCCCTCAAAAAAACAGTGAGAGAAGAAGCCACACCTAGTTAGGATGGCCCGAAGTGATACGCATACATTTCTTTTTGTTATTATGTCTAAGTGTACATCTCCTAAAGTCCAGTTACTAGGTTGAACTGAATGGGACAGAAGAGAGAGGCCAACTGGAATTTCCCTCAAGAGTTCACGGCTTCGGCCTGAGAGGTCCTCGGTTTGCGCTGGGGGAGCCCCTTTTTGAACGAAGGCTTGGGTGGACTAGGCACGGCGCTGGCTCCAATCCCATTGGTCCCTGCAGAGTAAGCGGGGCTCC
Source organism: Peromyscus leucopus (assembly GCF_004664715.2). Lineage (NCBI taxonomy): Eukaryota > Metazoa > Chordata > Mammalia > Rodentia > Cricetidae > Peromyscus > Peromyscus leucopus. The sequence goes on from NC_051080.1 coordinate 4,868,045, forward strand.
ATTCCGAGTTTCCTGGGGCCTGAGGTGGAGTGCTCTGATACCGGGACCCCGATGAATACCACGAGCTGTTTCTGTAACGACCCACACTGTCATGCCGCCCTTGGTTTGTGGGGTCAGTGGTCTTTTGGTTTTGTGGCTTGTAGCCTTGTCCTCCTCGCCTGTTGCCTGGAAATACCTACAGATAAAAAAGTACAATGTTCACAGTGTCCTGTTGTCATCATGTCTGATCTGTTCCAGTTTCAATTCCACCGGCCAATCCACTCTATCATAATGAGTCCACCTTCCACTGATCTCCCTGCCTACACCTTCCCTGCCGAGGAGGGAGGCCTGCCTCTTTAAACGCGTACAGGAAGGAAGCGAACACAGAAGAGTCACAGGCTCTGAGTCAGACAAGTGTTTGATCACACAGATCCCAAGCCACCTATAATGACATGAGCACGTGTGAGGTGGTTTGAATGTAACTGTCCCCATAACCTCATAGGGAGGGGCACTATTAGGAGGTGTGGCTTTGCTGGAGGAAGTGTGTCACTGTGGAGGCGGGCTTTGAGGTCTCATATGTGCTCAAGCCACGCCCAGTGCCTCAAACTACTTCCTGTTGCCTTTGTGGCGATATAGGACTCTCAGCTCCTTCTCCAGTGCCATGTCTGCCTGCAGGCCGCCATTCTACCATGACAATGGATGAAACCTCTGAAATTGTAAGTGAGCCACTCCAATTAAATGTTTTTCCATTATACGAGTTGCCATGTGGCTCACAACCATATATAATAGGATCTGATGCCCCCTGCCAGCAAGCAAAGCGCTCATACATAAAATATAGATAAAATTAAAAAAAAAAAAAAAAAAGTTGCTATGGTCATGGTGTCTCTTCACAGCAACAGAAACCCCAACTAAGACAGAAGTCGGTACCAGGGACGGCGTATTTCTGTGATGGACCTGACCATGCTTTGGTTTGAAGGAATATGGATCTTGGGACCATGGATTAGGAAAACAGCTGAATGCCGTAAGTGCTGCTTAATGGACCCTCCTAGTCGGAGCACGGAGGATTTGACTGTGGGGGCTGGCTCAAGACGTTTCGTACGTTACCTAGAGCGCATTCTTACGATATTTTGGTGAGGAAGGTGGCTGCTTTTTGCCCCTGTCTGAAGAGTCTGGTTTTGGATTAATTCCATTGCCAGAGGAAGCCCTGAGACACACCTGGCCTAACAGGTGTGAGCAGATGGCTGTCTGCTTCGCTGTGTATTACAAGCTGCAGATCACACCACGCGGCTGTGACAGTTAGCACACCTTTCACACTACAGTCCAGGAAGCTCAGAGGATTGGCTTTTTTTAACGTTCCAACTCCAGTGTTCTATCCGTTGTGCAGAACTGTTGACAGACTGCTCGTGTTTGGCTTTCAAACCAAGGGAACCAGACTCTGGATCACTCTACCGCTTTCTAGAGTCTGCTCACCCCACCAGGCTCACTTCTTCCCCGACATGCTCACACTGGGTTTCTTGAGTCTTGCAGCTTTCAGATGCATGGTGGGGAACTTGACACTTGAACTGCTTGTCCACCTGGAGATGGGCGTACAACTCCCAGTGTGGCCAATTACCAGACAGTACGACCCACAACAAACTGTCAACAAATCAAAGGCAGCTCTCTGAGGCAACAGGCCGTCTCAACTGGCTGGTGGTTTGGATACCATCTCAAACGCTTTCTTGGGAACTAATGGAGCCGAGATGGAACGGGACTAGAGAGGAAGGCAGTGCAATGAGCTATCAGCACTTAAACACAACAACCGGGTGTCCCCTGACATGGTCGGTGTGAAAGACATTACCTCCCGATGAGCCTGGCAGGGCCTGTCACTGGGGTTTGTCACGGCTGCTGAAGTCTCCCCTGGGGCACAGTTTCTCTTGTTAGCACCTGGAAGGCTGGGGACAGAGGCACACGGCGAAGAGGAAGCAGCAGGACCATCACCCGGGCCACTCAAGGACATGGACACCACTGAGCTGCATCGAGATCTGCTTGAATAGCTGTTCTTTGGATGGGACACTGAAACAGACACATGAGGACTATGTTGTGGTCACATGATGCATTTTACAGTGAGCAGTTTCAGGAAGAGAAGCTGGCATATCGACTCACTGGGTAAAAGTACTTGCTGCAGTTTGAAGCCTGACCAGCAGTTTGAAGCCCAGAACCCATGTTGAGAAGAGAGAGAATCTACTTCACAAAGTTCTCCTGACTTTCACACTTGCGTTGTGGCAAGCCACACCTTCCCACTAATAACAAATGTTTTAAAATGGTCCACCTGGCCGGGTGGTGGTGGCGGCGGTACATGCCTTTAATTCCAGCACTCGGGAGGCAGAGGCAGGCGGATCTCTGTGAGTTCAAGGCCAGCCTGGTCTATAGAGTGAGTTCCAGGACAGCCAGGGCTACACAGAGAAACCCTGTCTCGAAAAGGAAAAATAAAAACAAACAAACACAGTCCATGTAACGGCCATAAGGAAAACCTATAAAATGGCTACCAAGAAGGAAAGAAAGGAAGTCTCCTCCTCCTCCCAAACCCAAGGCTCGAGCAGAATTTTGAGACAAGAGGACAGTCTCAGATCAAAGCACACCCACCCTCCACTGATGCTTCTCAGCATCCTCTCAACTCCTGGCTGCAGTGCCAGCAGAGTGAACCTGGGGACCACAGGCCAGGCCCTGTCCTGCAGGACAGATTTTACAAAGAAAGAGAGAGAGAGATGTAAACAAGCAAATCTCTGCTGAAGCCTTTTTTTTTTTTTAAATGAATGATGTAAGGGAAAGATAATCAAGGTCAGTTAATTATAGACAGAACCCGTCTTTACAACAAACACTTATCTCAACAAATTTCTTTCTGCAAAATAACCCCAAATTCAATATTCCAATATAACTGAAAAATATTATTATTCAGTTCAAATGTCCTCAGATATCATAGTTTGAAGCACTCCCTGATTTCTTCTTGGGCTAGGACAGGTTAACAGTCATTGCTCTCTTTTTTGTTTTGTTCTGTAGCGCTGGGGAGCAAACCCAGGCTAGGCAAGTGCTCCCCCACTCCCCACCCCAAGTCTCAACACTGATTTCATGCTGAGAGGAAGAAGAGGGGAGTAAGTTCAGAGCTTGATCTGTTATTAATGTATGCCTCCATACTCTCTTTGAGGCACTGTATCCCCTCCCACTTAAAAAACATTTTTATTTTGGTTGTGTGTTTAGCTTGAATGTATGTATGTGAACCATATACATGCCCTGGTGCCCATGAAGGTCAAAAGAAAACACTGAATCCCTTGGGACAGGAGTTAAGGATGGTTGTGTACTACCCTGTAGGTACCAGGAACCGAACTCAGGTCCTTTGTAAGAGCAATAAGTGATCTTAACCACCGAGTCATCTCTCCAGCCCCAGAGAGATTTATTTTTATTTATGTTTGTGTATTATGTGTCTCTGTTTGTACAAGTGCCCACAGAGGCCAGAGGAGGGACCCCTGGGGCTAGAGTTAGGAGTGGCCATGAGGCATCCCATGTGGGTTGTGGGAACTGAACTCTGGTCCTCTGGAGCAGTCCTTTCAACCCCCGAGCTATCTTTCCAGCCCCAGCTCTTTCCCACTTTTAATGCTATTACTTAAGGCCTATTATGTGCCCAGCCAGGCAGGAATTATGGTCTGTTTGAAGAAGAGTAAAATGATGTCCAGAATATCAATGCTGAAGCCAAGAGTCATCTCCGTCTGACTCCTGAGACCCCTGCTCTTCACACTACCACACACCTCTCAACCCAGTAGAAAATAAGGACAAAGTACTCTGCGGGGTGTTGGAGAACAGGTCTATATTCCCAGCACCTGAAAGTTGGAGGCAAGAGATTGGAAGTTTAAGGCCAGCCTTGGAGACTCAACAAGGCTGTAGCCAGTCTGGGCTCCAAAAAACCCCAACAAGGGTTACTTCAGGACTGTCAAATACTAGTCTTTAGAGTTCCAAATCCTTGCAGCCCCAGACTCCTAAGTGTCCCAGTGACTTTTCACACAAGTCAAGAGGCACTTCCAGCTCACAGAGGAGGCAGTCAGCACGCCTGCCCACCACCAGAGGACAGTCTCCTTGGCATTCTAGTGTCCGGGATCTCTCACCCTCTCACCTTGTCCAAATGAATCGATACTCTGTTTCAGAGTCTCCACATCACAGGTGAACCGGGCTACCCTTCCAAGATCTTCATCATATTTCCGCTCACTAACAAAGTGCTGGAGGAAAGACAGAAAAGCTTCCAGTTAAGAGACATTGTACTCAGAACCAAAACCACACACAAGTGAAGAGTATTATCTTTAATTGTCTCATTTCTACTGCTTCAAAGTTTGCTAAAGGACCACTCTATTACCAGTGCTGGGTAATCAGACAAATACATTCATTTTTAAGAGTCCTAAGATAAGCCTGATAGTTTTATGAAATGTTATAAATGGCCAACACCCAATGGTATAACCCCAAGGAATGGTAAGGAAGGAGAAAAAAAAGAATTTATAGCAAACGATCATCTTCCCCCTGGGCTAGTCTCCACAATTCCATTCTGCACTGAAGCAGAGGCGGCCAGAATGACCATGAGCTCCGTCACTGATCCCGTTTAGTAGACAGTTTGTTGTCCTCTGGCAGGATCCACTGAGAACAGACGCTTGGTCTCCTGATCAAACAGGATTTCAGAGTCTCTGAAATAGGAGCATTTTCTTGAGATGGAAAACCACTCATGTGGAAAGGCAACTCTGGAAACGAGACGTTTATGCTGCAAGTGATTTAATCCTTTTAAAGGCAGACTGAGGTGAGAAGTAACCAGCCCCTTGGGTCAAAAGCTGACTACATACACTATGCAAACTATGGGATGAGAAACATGTCCAGAATGAAGCACTTCTAGGATCTATTAAGTCAACCATGTCTAGGTGGCTGGGATCACTCCCCACCCCCACCCCCACACACCAGATAAGTAGATGAGAAAGGAAAGTTAAGAGCTCAGAGACAATGTGCAACTGAACTCCTCCTCAGACCTCCTAACTGGGGTAGTCTACTCCCACTTCAAATGCATCAGAATTCTTGGAATGCATCCAGAAATACCAACAGGGAAAGAAGAGAGAAGAATTACCCTGAGACTTGACATCTAAAAATTGTGAGTACACTGCAGCTCAGGAAGGCGTGCAGGCCTCCTGTAATGGCGCTTTCCGATACGGAGGAGCTGTCTGGTATTAATTCCGAAACAAACTCTAGGTTTGTTGAGCCAGAGCCGTAACAGCAATGACAGACGTACAATGATCTGGAACTGAGACATTCAAACTGCACAGCATCCACCTCAGTACGTTACCATGGTGGAGAGAAGCAGGTCCTTAGTCAGCCTGCAGACATATTTCTAGAAACTTTTCAGCCTCGTAGGAAGAAGAACAGATGAAGCCTATGGGCGCCAGAATTCCCATCTAATTACAAAGGGATTTCTGGTTTCTCCCAGACAGCTGAATGAGACTGACTGGCATCATGAGGGAAACGTTCTATAAAATTCTGTAATGTGCTGTTAGTTAACAGGAAATAGTGACTTTAAACCTCCTTCTTTGGCTCTTTTATCCCAATCGTTTCTCAGGGGAAGTGAGGGACAAGGTTTGTATGAGCACTGTAAAAACGGTGCCTGATGCCCGATGCCTGGAAGGCTCAGGGTTACCTCACACCTGTGTCTGGGCTTTCTTCGGGCCCTTGTGAGCCTCACGGGAAGCATTCCTCTCAAATATGTCAATGAAGTTCACGTGTTCATAAGAGCAGAGGTGAAAGCTTAGGAACGGAAAAGGTCATCTCCCACTCCTTGCTCAAAAAGCTTTCTGTTTACAAACAATGATTTAGAATACACTGTCTAGGGCTGGAGAGATGGCTCAGCGGTTAAGAGCACTGGCTGTTCTTCCAAAGGTCCTGAGTTCAATTCCCAGCAACCACATGGTGGCTCACAACCATCTGTAATGAGATCTGGTGCCCTCTTCTGGCCTGCAGCCATACATGCAGAAAGAACACTGTGTACATAATAAATAAAATTTAAAAAAAAAAAAAAAAAAAAAGAATACACTGTCTATGGGTACCTCCAAATAATCCAGCTTCTCTTAGGGTCACACGCTTAGTCTTAGAAATACACTTTTTTTTTTTTAGTTTGGTGTTTTTTTTTGTTTTGTTTTTTTTTGGTTTTTCGAGACAGGGTTTCTCTGTGTAGCTTTGGAGCCTTTCCTGGAACTCACTCCTGTAGCCCAGGCTGGCCTCGAACTCACAGAGATCCGCCTGCCTCTGCCTCTCAAGTGCTGGGATTAAAGGCATGCGCCACCACCGCCTGGCTGAAATACATTTTTAAAATTATTTATTTTTACTTTATGTGCAATCAATTTTTGCTTGCCTATATCCATGTGTACTGCATGTGTGCCTGTTGCCCAGGGAGGCCAGAAGAAAACACTGGAGCCCCTGGAACTGGAGTTACAGACAGTTCTGAAGCACCACATGAGTGCTGGGAACTGAACCTGGGTCCTCTGGGAAAGCAATCAGTGTTAAGGATTCTAGTATTCATCCTAAAAGTTTGTTGATACGATGTGAAGCAGGCTGCTCAAGTATGGGAATCAGACCTGGGGTGGCGAGAACAGGACCGAGGAGAGCACAGAGACTCAAGTAAGCCTACTTCTGAAGGCTAAGCAACAGAGGGCGGCCGCTCGGGCTTTGCAGAAGATGGACCTGAAAAACAAGTCAATCTGAGATCCAGCAGTAGGTCCAAGGACGTCAGGGTCCCCTGACAGATGTACTCTGAGGAATGGAGACGTTTCCTAAGACTCCCTACCTAGACAGCTGAGAGAGGACAGAACCATTTAAAGAAAACCAAGTCTGGAAAGGGCCACGCTGGGAAGGGAAGCTCGTGGTTTAGCGGCTGCGGTGCAGCCGTGACTTCTGGAGAGCTGCTGCTCCTGAGAGTCTGCGAAAGGCAGAAAGGAGGAGAAGGGAGTCTCACCTTGATGTCAGCCCTGAGTTCCACCAACTGCTCCTCTGACATGCGGACGGCCACATCTGTCATCTTCTTCAGAACCTCCGCTTTCTTCTGCCGGCCGAGCAGGATCTCCACTGCGGAGGAACAAGGAGCAAGATGCTTATGTATGCTGAGTTAAAGAGATACAGAAGGAAAGCGTCCGCCTGGAGTGTGCCCCGAGACAGCCAAGGGCCTACCTGCACACTCGTCCAGAAAACAGAAACACCAAAGAGCTAGTTTCCACCTCAGGGTCCCTGACGGCAGTTAAGACAAAACATTTACGAATAACAAAGATTTCTAAAACCACCTGCCATTTCTCTCTCCTCTTCCTACCCAATTTTTTTTTTCTGAAAAGCATATAAATTAAGACAGAAACATATACATAACATGTGACACAAACTTCATTTTCTCCAGCAAACAGGTACAGCAGAGAGCACTGACAGCTTCCTATGCGTACTCCAATTCTGCCCACGCATGCACAGCACAGACCTCTCTACATAAGTGGAGTCTACAGAACACACCATCTTCTCTTTATCTCAGCACTGCCAGTCTGCTGTTCAGGTCTCACTCGGTCATCTACTCTACAGATACACCCCAATTATTCAGCACATCTACTAACGATAGTCCTTACGCTTTAAAGCACCTGTTCCTATGGCTATGGTAAATAACAGACCAAAAAAAAAAAAAAAGGCTCCTCCTCCCATGGACAGTGGGCAGAGAAACCCTTAGGAGGCAGAGCTGGGGCTGTCAGATGAATGACTCAAGAAACATCACCACCAGGCCAGGGACTGCTACTCCTCTCTAGCAAGGCTGTTCTGTGACAGCATTTCACTCTGTAGCCCAGGCTTGTCTGGAACTCACTATGTAGACCAAAAATGGCATGGTAATCCTTTGCCTCAGCCTTCCAAGCACATAAGCCTTGGAACTCTACCCATAAGCCATTATGCCCAGCTCTGTCCTGCAAGGTTTGATCTTTTTTTTTTTTAATGTATTTTTATTTTATGTGTACTGGTGTT